>NW_026944030.1:499102-532332 GCF_033296635.1 Dichotomopilus funicola
GCCTTACAGGACGACACCAAGGCCATCAAGCTGGCCATGACAGACGGCACTCGTTGCGGAGTAAAGTGCAACGGCTCGACGCTCAAGAATGCCATCGTCTACTTCCCGCCAGGCAACTACCGCATCTCCTCGACCATCCCCATGCCGTTTGGCACCCAGGTCATTGGCGATGTACGTCTATCGTCTGATAATTTCTCAGTTCTCTTAGTTCTCTCAGTTCTCTCAGTTCTCTGACAAAGGACGTAACAGGCCAACGACCCGCCCACCCTGGTTGCCACCAAGTCCTTCATCGGGCTCGGCGTGCTCTCGTCCGACGAGTACACGGGAGGCGGCACGGGCGCCGACGGACTCGACCAGGAGTACTATATCAACACGGCCAATTTCTACCGGCAGCTGCGCAACATCCGGATCGACATCACGCAGACGAGGGCCGCGCAGGGGGTCGCCGGTGTGCACTGGCAGGTGGCCCAGGCCACCAGCATGCAAAACGTCGAGATCATCGCCGTGGCAGGCACAACAATGCGCGGCATCTTTGCCGAGAACGGCAGCGGCGGCACCATTTCCGACGTGACGTTCCGCGGAGGCAAATACGGCTTGTACGGCGGCAACCAGCAGTTTACAGCGCAGCGCCTCACCTTTATCGGGTGTGATACCGGCGTGCAGGTGATCTGGGACTGGGGATGGGTGAGTTCTCTGCAATCTCTGCAATCTCTGCAAGTTGTAAGTTGTGTTCAGAACTTCAGCAGCTGACGGTTTACAGATTTGGAAGTCCATCACCATGACCGACGTCGGCGTAGGCTTCCGCCTGCTGCAGGAGACTGAGAACACTAACAAGGCAACATCCAAGCGTCAGGCGTCCGGTGGCGGCCAGGGCAACATCGGCTCGGCCTCCTTCATCGACTCGACTTTCACCAACGTCGGCACCGCCGTGCTCGTCGCCCCGCCCCAGGACAAGGCCGGCTCGGGCAGCACCGGCGTCGTCATCGACAACGTAGCCGTCTCGGGCGTCTCCCAAGTCGTGGCAGACACCGGAGGATCCACCCTCCTGGCCGCCCCGGCGTCGGGTACCGTCCATCACTGGGCCCTCGGCCCCGTCTACCAGGAGGCAGGCCCCGACTACGCCCTGGGCAAGAAGGCGGACAACGGCTTCCGCCGCGTGCCGGGCCTGCTCGACTCCAAGGGCGCCTACTTTGAGCGCGCCAAGCCGCAGTACCAGGACCGGCCCGCGGGGGACTTTGTCCATGTCAAGGACTTTGGCGCCAAGGGGGACGGGACGACAGACGATACCGCGGCGTTGCAGCGGGCGCTGTATGGGAGCCTAGGCCAGATCCTGATCATCGACGCTGGCTCGTATATCCTAACGGGGACTGTTGTCGTGCCTGTCGGGTCCAAGATTGTCGGCGAGACGTGGTCCCAGCTCATGGCGTCGGGCTCTTTCTTCCAGGACGCCGCGGATCCCAAGGTCATGCTGCAGGTCGGGCAGAACGGCGACGTGGGGGACGTCGAGATGCAGGACCTCTTGTTCACCAGCCGCGGTGCTACGCCGGGTTTAGTCCTGGTGCAGTGGAACGTCCGCGGTGCTAGCTCCGGCTCGGCCGGCATGTGGGATTGCCACGCGCGCCTGGGGGGTGCGACGGGCACCCTCCTGACCCCCGCCGAGTGCCCTGCCCTGACCGACGGCTCCGCACAGCCCGGGTGCCATGCCGCCAGTCTTATGATGCACATCACGCCCCTGGCGTCGGCCTACTTCGAGAACGTGTGGCTGTGGGGGTCGGACCACATGATCGACGACCCGGACCTGGACGACGCCAACAACACCATGGTGCAGAACTCGGTCTATGTCGCGCGCGGGTTCCTGATCGAGAGCGTCAGCCCGACGTGGCTCTACGGGACCGCGTCGGAGCACGCGGTCTTGTACCAGTACAACTTCAACAAGGCGCAGAACATCTTCGCGGGCATGATCCAGACCGAGTCGCCCTACTATCAGCCGACGCCGAAGCCGCCGGCGCCGTTTGCCGACGCGGTGGGGGTGTTTGCGAGCGATCCTTCGTATGCCAACTGTACCGCGGACGGCGACGACGAGCTCGGAGGATGCGACGAGGCGTGGGCCGTCGTCGTGCGCGGCTGCGCCAACGTCATGGTCGCCGGCGCCGGCCTGTACAGCTGGTTCTCCACGTACTCGCAGGACTGCATCGACCAGCACGCCTGCCAAAAGGTGCTAATGCTGCTGGAGGACAACCACGCCGGCGTGCGCTTCCAGCAGCTCATCACCATCGGCTCCAAGTACATGGCCGTCATGAACGGCAAGGCCATCTCGGCCATCGACTATCTCAATGTTGACACGCATCCCAAGTGGTCGCAGGTGTCCGTCATGGACGTCGCGTCGGACGGCCTGCTGGCCGAGATGTTCTACGTCGACCCCAAGATCTGGGACATGGACCAGCCGGCATTCACCTGCGTGCCCCCCTGTCGCGTCGTCATCCCCCCGTGGACAGGCGCCACCCGGACCGTCAACTACCCTCTCGTCACCATCTCCGACGGCACCTTTTCGACCACCATCACGCGGCCCCCCCTGACCATGACCAACATGCTCTTCGAACCCGTCACCTACACGGTCCCGGCGGACGGCGGAAACCAGAAGAAGAAGAAGCGCGAAGGCGAATCCACCTCCGTCTTCTGGCCCAAGCCCGCCAAGCTCGCACACTGGCCCGCCGTGACCTACACCAACAACGACGGCAACGTCCTCGCCGCCACTCCCACAGTCCCCTTCCCGGACCCCCCGACCACCATCGGCCCCAGCGCCCCCGCCCCGACCGCAGGCGGCAGCTGGCCCAAGCGGGAAATCACCCTCCACGTCGGCGACCTGGACGACCCCACGCTGGAGAACGATTTCTGGAACGAGTGCGCCTACATCAACGGGAGTTACGACTGCCCGTCCTGGCTCGACCCCTATGTGTATGGCGATACCAAGGGGGGGCCGCCCGCGACGGGGGACAGCGGCGACGTCCCGGACAACGATGACGACACCGACGAGGACTACGGCGACCTCGACACCGTCTGCCCGCGGGAGTGCGACGGGAGCCATAAACAGTATGTCAACCCGTTCCCGCTGTGCCCGCGCGACGATCCCACTACTTCTTCCACTTCTTCCACCTCCTCCGCAACGCCTACCCCGACCCTGGCGGTGGGCGATCCCATGACCAACACGCGCGACTGCTACAACAGCGGCCAAAAAGCAGTCAACGACCAGATGGCCAACACGGCCCGTAGCTTCTGCCGGGAGATGGGCAACGAAGGGACCGAGCTGCGGGCCGAGAAAGGCAGCGGCGGGGTGATGGCGTATACGAGAAACTACGAGCTGGGCGGCAGTGGGTGGCATATCCATATCGTGGGCGAGTTCTTCATCAAGGAGGGGTGCCGGTTTGTGGTCGACCAGGATCAGTGCTTGCGCTATTTCAAGGTCATCATCGACAGCTGTAACTGCGACGGGGCGGATGGAAAGCAGGGAGGGGTCATGGAGAACAACTGTTATAAGCTGAGGTTGGATCCGAACACCTTTTCTTAGGTAGGTGAGCCTGGTGAGGAGGAGAATCCGACAAGGGGCGGGGTGTGTGGGTTGGATAAATAGTCCTATGTTCCCAGTATAATGAGTAAGTAACGGCAATATTGTTGGCTTGTTGGTTCATTTTTGTACGTACAGAGTTCTTCCGTAATTTCCGGCGACATCCAGGGCTGTCTGTCCACTCAAGTCAGACCGAGTGACGGGTCCAGATGACGGCGCGGGGGGTCGCACAACATTGCCAGTCCCGCTGCCAGTCCCGCTGCCAATCCCGCTGCCAATCCCGCTGCCAATCCCGCTGCTAATAACCGAGAAAGCTAAAGAAAAGAGGGTATCAAAAAGCAAAGTTGAAGGAGTCAGAGATGAGGCCAATTATCTCCGAGCCAGCAACTACCCCCACCTCGCTCTTTCCCGATCGAAAGGAAAGTGGTGTGATGGGGAGCCTAGAAGGCAGGAACGCGGCCCCCCATCCAAGCTTCAAAATGCGGGGTGATTTGTCCTGCAACAGCTTGTAATCGCCGCGGCTTAGGAAACACATTAGAAAGAAATAATAAACAAATTTTTGGGGGAACCACTTGACAACACTCTATCTAGACTCGGTCATGTGTTCAAACGGGCCCTTTTCCGGTGTCGCTGGTTTGTCGTCGTCTGTGGGCCGCGACTTACACCTTTTTGTTACCAGGACCTGCCGTTTTGGGAAAGCTGCGTTGGTCGCTTGTGTGGGCCTGTCGGGTCCTTGATAACGTTAACCCACCCACAACCATATCACTGCCCGAGATCAAAGTGAAGAATGATAGGTACGAAGAGGAATCGGTTTCTAAGGTCCATCGTCTGTGCTAAAAAAAATGCGAGTCTGGACCACTCTGACAGCTGGTGTTTTTCCCGAGACACTTACTCACCAGCTCTAGTATGCTCCACTGGCAAGGGAGCCCCAACTACTAAACTCGGCATCAGTTTGGGTGGGAAAATATGGAGTTGATCTTGGTAGTGACTCTCTTAAGGGCGGGAAAGTTTTAGACAAATTATAGGATAAAGACTTATTATATACAACAGACTTGTCCTTAACGTAAACGTATGTCACGGGAGTAAGTGCAACTAACCACTCTGTAACATCCCCGAAAGAGGAGCCATGGTTCGGACTATCTAGCCAAACCAGGAGTTGACACTGTCACAACTACGCCAACAATTATCTCGCAAATTTACGATCCCCCTGATCTCTTCCTATTCACAAAAAGTAATCAATAACCACATAACAATTGAACATTAAAAAGCTCACAGCCAAGCCCCATCCCCATCCGGAGGGATAGACGTTGGCAGTTACGAAAATCTTCTGGTGAAGATTTTTCTTCGCTGACCTGGGGATCGAACCCAGAGCCATTTCGATTTACGACGGAAATTGGCGGGGGAAGACCAGCGCCCCTCCCAACACCACTACGCCAAACACCGCGCTGTTTGGCGAATTGGGAGGAGATGGTGGCAGGAGCAGCGAGACGGGGACTTATATACTCGGAACGGAGGGAAGGTACGGTGAGTGGGGCTTTTTGGTGTGTGTGCCTCGGGCAGGCAGGGGGGGTTGAGAGCGGGGAGTTGTTGAAACCTTGAAGGTACCATATATCGAGCTATCATTGTGTGATCATACATATGGCCCCCCTGCGTGGACTCAGATTTATCAAACGGTGGTGAACACTTGAGGACGGTGAATTGTAGCGAAGGCAGTACAATATCGAGGATGGGTCATGGTCCATGCGAAGGGAAGTGACTATGGGAGGATATTATTTTCTTGGTTTTATGTCTGTACGGCTCTTAACTTGATACAAGAGGTTCAAATTGCCCTCCCTTCCTCGCTTGCCTTCCATACCTCGCATGGAGAAGCCGGCATGGTGCTATTTACACCATGCACGCTATGTATGCACTATACAGCAACCATAGGGTATTTCCAGACCCTGAATCCAACCCGCCCCATTCCTATCTAGGCCCAAAGAAACAAAACGATGCAGGACCAGTCCCGTGCGTTCCCAGTATCGGGAGTGTGTTGTGAGTTCCCAATCATGGTATCATTATCCAAAACCCCGAAAAGGAACAGAAGAACACCCAAGACGCCGCTCGGTGACCGACTACCCTCGAGCAAGTAGACGGACATAGAAGACACGTACAATAGTACAGGATACTAATATAGGACTGAGGCGTGCACTCAGACATCTCAGGCCTGTCGCTGGGCTTTTTGATCGGTCTCGTCGCTTCGAACCTTCTTTCTTCTTCGAACTCGTGGCGTCTGCGCTGGTCTAGTGACCGCCCTCGGCCACCTTAGCGGTGGGAAGCTCCTTGAGCGCCTCGCCAATCGACTGGATAGCGCCCCGGAGCTCTTCCTCGGTGATGACCAGGGGCGGAGCGAAGCGAATGATGTTACCATGCGTAGGTTTCGCCTGAGGCAAAGTCAGTATTTGATTTCCTAGGAGTCGCGGAGCGCAAGGGAAAATATGTGAGACTTACAAGCACGCCCTTATCCTTCAGCAGCAGGCACAATTCCCAAGCGGTGCGGCCCTCCGTTTTGCTCTCGTCAATGACAATGGCGTTGAGGAGGCCCTTGCCGCGCACGGTACGGACAATGGGTGAGTTGAATGCGGCAATCCCCTCGCGGAAGATTTGACCAAGGCGCTCGGCGCGCTCAACAAGCTTTTCCTCCTCGACAAGCTCGAGGGCGCGGATAGAAACGGCGCAGCCAAGGGGGTTGCCGCCGTATGTCGAACCGTGGGTGCCCGGCTCGATAACGTCCATGACCGCGCGGTCGGCCAGCACACAACTGACGGGGTACATGCCGCCGGAGATGGCCTTGCCGAGGGTCACCATGTCGGGCTTGATGCCGGCCCACTCGGAGCACAGCATACGGCCGGTGCGGGCGATACCGGTCTGGATCTCGTCGCAGATGAGTAGCACGTTGTGACGGCGGCAGAGGGCCTGGGCGCGCGTCAGGTAGTCGTCGTCGGGGACCATGACGCCGGCCTCGCCCTGGATGGGCTCGACAATGAAGGCGGCGGTTTCGGGGCCGTGGGCCTCCAAAACTGCTTCGAGATCGGGGATGTTGTTGTAGCGGATGGGGGCACCGGTGGAGGGGTTAATGGCGCCAGTGTTGGGGAGGTAGGGCCCGTAGTTGTCGCGGGACTCAGGGTCGACAGAGAGAGAGACTGCGGTCATCTAGACGCCCAATAAGTTAGCCATCACCCGTTTGTCTTATTCCTGGGCGGCTGTGGGGAAATTGCCTACCGTCCGGCCGTGGAAGTTGTCCGAGGCACTAAAGATTAGAGCCTTGCCCGGGGCAACGCCCTTCACCTTGTATGCCCACTTGCGAGCGACCTTGATGGCGGTTTCGACAGCCTCGGCACCCGTGTTCATAGGTAGCACCATGTCGAAGCCGAACACCTTGCGGACCTTTTCGGCCCATACCGGGAAGACATCGTTGTGGAAAGCGCGCGAACTGAGCGTGAGGCGGCCGGCCTGCTCGGTCAAGGCCTTGACCAGTTCCGGGTGGCAGTGCCCCTGGTTGACGGCGCTATATGCGGAGAGGAAGTCGAGGTAGTGCTTGCCCTCGGGATCCCACACGTGGACGCCCTGGGCGCGAGCAAACACCACGGGGAGCGGGTGGTAGTTGTGGGCAGCAAACTCGTTCTCGGCGGTAATGGCGGTTTTGGTCGAAGTCGCGTGATAGCGGCCCTTGGAAGGCTGGGTGCCATTGCCATTGGCATGGGAGGCGTCCTGGTCTGCGTGGGGCGCCATGATGTCGCTTGTGGTTGTGATATTATGGGGCTGCGGTGTTGCTATGGTTTTGGTATCTCTAATGTGCTTCAATGTACCTTTTTATTTTGTTAGAATTTGTTCGCTGTGTTACCGAGTCTTAAAATGGGAGGCTTGGAAAACCGTTATGGTGGGTGGCAAGCGGGACGGGATGACGACAGAGGTGAGTTGGAACACCAACCTGGAACGTATAGGGTGGGCAGGGAATGTAATCAAGTACCCCACGACCCGCTCAGTCCGAGAGATAAAGAAGGCTTGTTGGGGGATCCGATCGGGTGGGTGTGCCAATCATTCAGGCCGATCCGGGGTAATATCGAGAGGCTAGGACGAATTCAGAAAACTGAGAGAATGTATCGGGCACCTTGCGGGATACGTTTAAGGCGGGCTTGGTATGAAAAAAGTGTTTCGTCTGAAGTAGTGATCTTTTCTGTCCTGTCTTGATATGTGAAAGAAAAAAGGGAGAAGCAAGTCAGACAGAAGGACAGGAGCAAGCCAACGCTTGTAACCGGCCCTTTTTGTAAGCGAAGCTGGCAGAACATGACAAACTCATTGCTCCAGGATTCGGTCTCCCAATGCAGCCGGAAAAGGTTTGCTTTGTGGGTTGCGTGAAACGCCACTATACTCCTAAGTGCAAGTGGAAGCGGCGTTGCGGGCGACATGACGGCAACAACCCCTCACGTGGGCCCACGGAATCCCTGGAGAGACCGCCAACATCCCTGTGTGCCGACGCAGAGCGGCCCTGGCGGTCCGCTTCTGGGGGTGTCGCCCGCCAGTGCCGTGCCCAGGAATCCCGAGGCCCCGGCCCTTGTGTGAGGAGGCTCGGGAACAAGCGCGGGCACTTGCGCACTCTTGTCGGGAAGCTCGCTTTTACCGTTGGATTTTCATGCCAACGGAGCCGACAACAGGTGGAAAGACAAGAGCAATGGAACCTAGCCAGACTCGGCGCCTCCAAAGCGGGCAAATGTCTTCGAATGAGCCAATCACGCTCAGAACCGGTCCGTGGTTGCATGCGAAGAAGGAGCGTGGCCGGAGCGGAGAGTTGGCGGTGGGGCCTTCGGTGCCGGTGGTGCAGGGGCCACGGCGCCGACTGGCCAACCGCAATCAGGTGATAGGGCAGCAGCGTGGTAAGGCCAGAAACAGCCAATCATAACTAGCAGTTTCAGCAGGGGACCCGCCAAGTCAGCACAATGAGCCAAGGCCTGCCACCTGTCTGCAGCTCTGGACACTGGCAACAAGCCAATGCAAGCCCTTCTCTCACTTTACGTACTGCAATCTCATCTTCCTTTCCAACCTTGATTTCCTCACTCCCGCCGCGCATTACACAGCACATTACTGCCCACTTGCGCCATGGAATCCCCGCCGGATGCCAAGGGCCTGCGGCAGCGGCAGCGGCACGGGGCGGGTTCCATCGGGGCATCCCATGAGGCAGAGGAAACATCGACAGACTCGCCGAAAGGAGATGTCCCCAAAGGTCCAGGGAGAAAAGGGACTTCGCAACCTGTGGCGCTTCACGCGGAAGTCGCGGCTGCCCAGGTTAGCGATGTCCTCAGTCTGCTACTCTTCTTTCGCTTCATCAACGCGCTCTGTGTGCGCACTTTCTTCCAGCCCGATGAATATTTCCAAGCTCTGGAGCCCGCATGGAACATCGCCTTTGGGGAGCAGAGCGGCGCCTGGATGACCTGGGTAACTAAACACCCCCTTTGTTTCCTCTCCCGCCTCCTTCTTGCGCCTCCATCTCCCGGACGTATATATCTATCTCCTCGTAGTACAATTGTCTGACCTGCCTTGCCTGTGTTTGCCTATGTGCTCCCGCTCCAGGAATGGCAACACCAACTCAGGTCATCGCTACACCCGGCCATTTTTGGCTTGGCATACAAAGCTGCCGAAGATCTTATGGGCGCGCTCCACCTGTTCCCGCCGTTCAAGGCCGTCATGCTCGTCGCCCTACCCGGCGCCCTGCAGTCTGTATTCGCCACCCTGGGTGACTTTTACACATGGAAGCTGGCCATGGACATTTATGGCAGGGAGAGTAACTTTCCGTGGGTTGCGGTGCGTTTCTTCTCTTTTGCATCCTCTGCTAGCGACTCCGGCCACACTTGGTGTTGGCGATGGTGATGTGATGACTGCGTGCGGCCCAACGACTCAACGCTGACCGTCAACCGCCCTTAGCTCTGGATGACCGCTCTCAACCCCTGGCAGTGGTACTGCTCGACGAGGACGTTTTCCAACTCCCTAGAAACGACTCTGACCATAGCAGCGCTGTCTTACTGGCCATGGGGAATTCTCAATGATGCCAAGGGGAAACAACAGTTGCCATTGCAGGCTAACATGGGAGTGATGAGGTTCGCCGGCCCGGCCCTGTGTCCTGTGATAACTATCAGCCAGATTAACCTGTTGACAGTCTTCGAATCTCTCTCATCCTGGCTGCTGTTGCCGTCTTGCTGCGCCCAACAAATCTGCTCATCTGGCTCGTTGTCCTGGCTGCGTCCGTCATCCGTCTAACGGCCACGAAAGGCACGACGTTTCAGTCACAGGCTCTACTGGTACTTTTACGCGAGATTGCCGTCTGCGGCACCGCAGTGCTAGCCATATCCCTCGTCTCCGACCGCTTGTATTTCGGCTTCTGGACCTTCCCGCCATACAACTGGCTCTACTTCAACCTCTCACAGTCGCTCGCCGTGTTCTACGGCCACATGCCCTGGCATTACTACCTCGTCCAAGGCGTGCCCCTGCTTACCACGACATTCCTCCCCTTTGTCCTCGTCGGGTTACGCAAGACATCCGCCGCCTGGTCTTCCCAGGGTTCTGGCGGTTTACAGACTCGCACTCTCGGGACACTAAATCTCTGCGTTCTAGCCATGATTGCCGCGCTTACCATCATCTCACATAAGGAGGTCCGCTTCATCTACCCGCTCCTCCCAATCTTGCACATTCTTGCGGCGCCCTACATCACCGCCTTCTTCACACAGCCCTCTACCACTCCGGCGCCGGCCTCAAAGCCATCATCACCGACATCCTCTCAGCCCGAAAAGCCCATCACACTCCGTCATAAATGGACGCTAATCAATCTCCTGTCCGTCAATATCCTCCTCGCCAGCTACCTCACTCTCTTCCACCAGCCCGCGCCACTATCCGTACTCACCTTCCTACGCACCGAGTTCGAGCGCCTCCACCCCGATGCCCTTAGCTTCGATGAACGCGTCACGCACTATCACCACAACCCGATCTCACCCACCACCGTCCTAGACATCCCCAACAACAATACCATCACCGACCAAAAAGAACTCTTCGCGCTCTTCCTCACCCCCTGCCATACCACCCCCTGGCGTTCCCACCTCGTCTACCCAGCCCTACGCGCCCGTGCCCTGACCTGCGAACCGCCACTGCACACGGCCCCCGGCACGACCGCCCGCGCGACCTACCTCGACGAGGCCGACCGGTTTTATCTCCCCGCCACCGACTCTGCCACTGGAGGTACCGAGAACACTGGCGATGGCGATAGTGATGCGGTAGCGGCCCCCTATGGCGTCCACTTCCTCGCTGAGGAGATGTGGCCGCTTCTTTCGGCCGTTGATGAAAATGCAGCAGCAGATGCCTCGCATCTCGACAAACAAAAGCCTCCCCGCAGAGCGGGCGAAATCCCACGGTACATCATCGGCTTCGAGGGTATCGAGCCGGTACTACAGACCTTTTTCGGCAGCGACATCATCACCCATGATGACAACCAATCTAGGGTCACCCCGGCTACCGCAGCCGTAGCCGCAGCCGCACCGGGCCGTGGCATGGGTGTTCGTCTCACACGTGTCTGGTCGGCGTGGAATGGGGCGTTTAACGAGGACTGGAGGAGGCGGGGGAGATTGGTGGTTTGGGAGACGGGCGTGCACGGATAGCGTTTGGCAGGGTGATGAAGTCAGTTAGTTGTGAGGGGGGGAAGGGGAAAATAATTAGGGGGGAGAAGGAAAAGAAGGTGGACTGCTGTTCTATTTCCACATCTTTTATTAGTTACTTGTCGGGCAAGCAAAAAAGAAGAAGGAAAAAAAAAAAAGACCGGAAAAATAAAAGAAATTCATCCAAAAAGCTCACCACCGAACCCTATCCCCATCCGGAGGGATAGCGGTCGGTTGTTACGAAAAGCCCACCGGGGGGGCTTTTTCTCCGCTGGCCCCGGGAATCGAACCCGGAGCCATTTCGATTTACGACGGAATTGGCGTGGTGCTCCTCTCAATGCCGCTGCGCCAAACACGCTGTTTAGCGAATTGGGAGGAGCTGGTGACCGTTTTCCTGCGGGATCTAATATATATAGTGTGGGAGGGAAGGAGCGTGGTTTTGGTGATATTTTGGGTGGCCCACTGCAAATTGGGGTTGTAATGATGGATGCTCGGAGGTAACATATCATGGACCGAGTCTAGAATAATCATGTATGTATGTACATACGTATGGACTGTACAATAGAAGACGCCAGTTTCGTGTTACTTGCACTTCACTCGCAACTCAACGCCCTCAGCCATGTTTGGATACATCACCAAGTTCCTACAAGGTAAAGTTTTGGGTATTTGTTCGCCTGGCTGTCCAGGGAAGTAAAGCCAACGCCTAATTTTCCCACTCTCCCTCTCCTAATCATGACGGCGAGGAGGAAGGCCGAAGAGGGGGGGGGAAGAGAAACGCCCACCCAAATATTCACTCATAACATCGTCCATAATACCCCACGCACTTTGCGTCATTCTCCCGTCCCGATTACAAAACAACCCACCCGCCCCTCTATCTGTAACTCGAAGCACTAGATATCGTGGGAACTTAACTACGCGCCTGCTTGCTTTACGACCGAGCCTCCTCTAGCTCCAACTCCAGCTGTCGGATCCGCTCGCTCTGGTCCTGCGAACCGGCCCCAACCCTCTTCTTGAGGCTCTCAACCTCTGCAGCCAGGCGGTTGATCACCTGGGTCTGGCCGGCAATGACCTCACTTTGTGCGTCAAAGGCCTGGGCCTGCTTCTCGAGGAGTTGTTTAATCTCGCCCAGCGACGCCTCCACCGCGGGGTTCGATGGCGAAGCGGACGTTGTGGAAGAGGCTGCGGGAGCAGCGCGGGAAATCGGAGCGGCCGCGGCCGCTTGCTGTGGCTTGACCGGCGATACGGGTTTCGCTTGAGCTGGCGCAGCCGCTGGGACGGAGGACCGGGTTGGAATGGTGGCGCGGGGTGTGGGGCGCGAAATCTCGTCAAAGCTAGACGCCTCGGCGTCATCGTTCACCTCATCTTCCTCATTATCCTGGAACTTGTTGGCCGCAGCCGACATGGACGCCTTTTGATCGGCCGGCGTGGCCGAGGCACGGACGGGGGCTGGCGCAGGGGTCGGCTCGGGCTTCTTCGCGACTGGTGCCGGCGCCGGAGCAGGAGCAGTCACGGCCGCGGGCGGCTTGTAGTCGGCAGGCACCTCGACCGGCGCGTTGCCATCGTAGATGCTTTCCAAATCGATCTTGGGCGGGATGCCCGTCTTGCCGTCGAACCACTCTTTGGCAGACACAGCAGCCTTGAGCCCGGTAGCTGGGGGGAAGATGTCGGACTGGAAGGTCTCGGCGCGGCGGGGGACGGTAAATGAGATGGGCTCAATGTAGGTGTCGTTGACGGTCTTGTACGCGCGCATGACCTCGTTCTCGTGGACGTTGATACCCCTACGCGGCACGAAGGCGATTCCGCGCTGGGGATCGGCTGATTTGTATTCGGACAGGAACTCGAACTTGTCGTTCTCGTACTCGAAGTAGCGGATGTTGCCGTCGCCTTTGCCACCAAGGTAAAGGCAGTTCGATCCCTCGTCTGTAATGCACACTGGGTAAGAAAACTATTTCGTGGAAAGGGGGGCAAGGCGAGGGCTTACCCCAAAACGGCATGCAGACACCCGAGATAGAGTCCAGCGACGTGAAACCGCCGATGGGATCTTTGCGACCGGGCTCCCAAAGACCGATCTGACGCTCACTCATCCTGGAAAACCCAGTGGTAACGATACGGTTGTGCTCGCCCATCCACACGGCGCGGCTAGTCTTGGCGCCCTCATGGCCGCCGTATTCGTGCACTGGAGCCTCCTGGCGCACATCCCAAACCCGAAGTTTCTTGTCTCTTGAGGTGGTCACCAGCATCGCACCGTTAGCGCTCCACGACAGACTCTGGACCACGTCGGAGTGCTTGAGAGTGTGCCCCGCCTGGCCTGTGGTG
Source organism: Dichotomopilus funicola (assembly GCF_033296635.1). Lineage (NCBI taxonomy): Eukaryota > Fungi > Ascomycota > Sordariomycetes > Sordariales > Chaetomiaceae > Dichotomopilus > Dichotomopilus funicola. The sequence goes on from NW_026944030.1 coordinate 512,654, forward strand.
ATATCCCATAGCTTGATGGTATAATCGCCGGACGAGGAAGCGAGGACGTTTTCGGCGGCGGGGTTGAAGAGGACATGGCCAACCTTTCTGGAGGGTAGTCAGTAACCTGTCGTTGCTCTAGCGCAGAACATCGGCATGGTATGTTTGATATGTACACACCTCGAATGGCCGGTCAGCTTGCTCACAGGGGCCACATCGGTGATCTCCTCAGCGTCAGTGTAGAGGCTGAAGCCCTGTGGCACCTCCCAGATGAAGACCTTGCCGTCGTCGGAGGCCGAGGCGATGATACGGTCGTTGTGAGGGCTCCTGTAAGATCAACGATTGATTAACTCTGTGTCTGATCCAGAGCTGTCAGGGTGCCGGTAGAAGCAACGCACCAGTCGGTATCCAGCACCGCAGCGGTGTGGCCACGGAAGAGGGGTATTTGGTCGGGCAGCTTTCCACGTTCATTGAGGGGGATGACGGCGAAAGCGCCGCCGCCGCTAGACTCCCAATTGACGGAAAGATATTCGGGGTTGGCCTAGTCCAGCAGTAGCCCAATGGTCAGCAGCCAGGCTCGTTGCTAGGAAATGGGAACAAGACGCCTACCTTTACCAAGTTGGTATCCCAAGCATTGCGGCTGACGCGGAGGTTATCGTAGCAAAACTCCTTCTTGGTGGACTTTCCAAAGATGTGTCCTGGTCGGGGTCGGCCGGTTAGCAGTCGGGTGCGGTATGATTCGAGGTGGCTACCTCGTAGGTAGCGACCGAAGGAGGCACGCGAGTGGGAGAGAGCTCAGGAGGGACGCCTACGATATTTCGACGCGCGAACGAATCGGCCGGCCATTGGATCGAGCAGGAGGGAAATTAAAAGAGAAAAAACAGTGAGCAAAGAGGAAGCGGCCGGTGGGTAGAGCCAAAAAGCGATGACTTGACGGACAAGGCGTCAAGATCGAGAGACTGCAAGCAGTTGGAGGTTAGGAGCTGGAGAGGTTTGGAAATAACTTGGGGAACTTGACACCCAAAACCGCCCGCAGCGGAGAGCATGAATGAAAGGATGCCCCCCATTTTAGAAGTGGGCGGCTTGGCGAAACCATTCCCAATTTTGCCTAGTGTCTACCTCGTTCACCCCCTGTCCCTGATCATGATTGGGGATGTTGCCTGGGCTGAGCTGCCCCTCCATCGACAAGAGCTTCCGCCGGGCAACCAGCCCAGCGACATTCTTTCGTTCACGCCTGAGGCCCCAGTTGCTCTGCAAGAACTTGGATTGTTATTGAAATAAAGTGTAAAATCACAAGGACCATACGAGGGGCTCGGCTAAATTCCACAGAATTTGTTAATAACAAGTGGTGATGAATCCCAAAGTGAAGTTAGCACTTTCGGATTTTCCAGCGGCCAACCTTCGGTGAGAGGACCCCGCGATAACCCCTGAATCCGGCGGAATTTGTCAAGGTCGACTGGTGTAGTGGTTATCACGTCTCGTTCACAAAAGTTGGACTCAACTGGAGCAATTCCACCGAGAAGGTGCCAGGTTCGATCCCTGGGTCGATCATACTTTTGCTCCCCAGGCCTCTGCTTAGCTCACTCTTTAGTAGGTCAGTTATACCTTCTTTTACTTCGCCTTTGGTGGTGTTTGGTGTTTGGAATTTTTTCCTTTGGCTTTTGGTTGGGCCGGGGGTTTCATGGATCTAGTTCGGCGGTACCTACACTAGGTAACCATCAAGGTTCCGAAGAGAAACAATGGAAGGAAGGAAAAAAAGAGCAAGGCAGCGTGGACTGTGGGCATGTGAATTGTAAACTGCATGTTAGAAGATTTGCACGTTTCTCGCGAAGATAAATAATGCAACCCATGAGTTCTTATAAGACACATTTCCTGTTTGAAGTTTTCCTGTTGTGTGAGGCATGGGGGTCGATTAAGCTTTGGCCAACTAGGAAATCTCCAAATAAAGCCGAGTGTGCAGGGAAGCTCACCAAGCTCAAAATTCGTCGCCTTAGCGCACCTCCAGGAGATGCGGGCACCCTGTTCCCACGGAAGGCCACCAGAGCGGCATTGCAGGTCAGATACTCGCCCTGGCCTGCCAACATCATAGTACGATTCAGACCCGACAACGCACCCCTTCCCCAATACAATGGCGAGCAAGGCCAAGTCCCGTTGGGCCGACGACGAGGCCGATGCAGCGCTCGAAGCGCGACTGAAGAAGGAAAAGGAAGAAAAGAAGCGCGCCAAAGCCGAGAAAGCGCGCCGGCTGGAAGCGGAAAAACAAGCTCGAGAGGCGGCTGCGGCTGCGACTGCTGATAGCGCACAACGACACGGGCAAGATGAGAGCCACGGCACAGCATTCGATGGCCCCCCAGCGAAACGACGACGAGTATCACCCGGGCGCGAGACTCTCGACCAGGGCGGCGATGCCCCAAGTCAACTCCTCCGCTTTGGCAGCGGCAGCACTTTTGGCCGATGTCGCAGCGTTGAGAACTACGACAAACTCAACGACATCGAGGAGGGGGCCTACGGCTGGGTGTCGCGGGCTAAAGACGCTGTGACGGGCAAGGTAGTAGCGCTCAAACGGCTCAAGATTGACCCCAAGGACCGCGGGGGGCTACCCGTAACGGGATTGCGGGAGATCCAGATCTTGAAGGACTGTGACCACCGGAATGTGGTCAAGCTGCGGGAGGTGGTGGTCGGGGACGACACGAGCAGGATTGAAAAGTATGTGCTTGCCCCTTTAGTAGATCCGAGATTGCCTCTCGTGTATCAGCTCAACCCCTTGCTAACAAGTGTTGTCCTCCGTCTCCTTCAGCATCTTCCTCGTTCTCGAATTTCTCGAGCACGACCTCAAGTCCATCCTCGAGGACATGCCCGAACCCTTCCTCGCATCCGAAGTCAAGACCCTCCTCCAGCAACTGGCCTCTGGCGTAGCCTACCTCCACGACCACTGGATCCTCCACCGCGATCTCAAAACCTCCAACCTCCTCCTCAACAACCGCGGCCGGCTCAAGATCGCCGACTTCGGCATGGCGCGATACGTCGGCGACCCACCGCCCCGACCACTCACCCAGCTGGTCGTGACGCTCTGGTACCGCGCGCCAGAGCTTCTACTGGGCACAGCGCGTTACGGTCCGGCCATAGACCTGTGGAGCGTCGGCTGCATCTTCGGCGAGCTGCTGACGCGCGAGCCGCTGCTGCAGGGCCGCAACGAGGTCGACGAGCTCACCAAGATCTTTGAGCTCTGCGGCCTGCCCACTGACGACACCTGGCCCGGCTTTCGCCGCCTCCCTAACGCCCGCGCGTTACGTTTACCAACCTCATCATCATCCTCCGCCCCTCCATCCGGATCCAGCATCCGCACACGTTTTCCACTTCTCACTACCGCCGGCGTCTCCCTCCTGAACAGCCTGCTCTCGCTCGACCCGTCCCGACGCCCAACCGCACACGAGATGCTCTCACATGAATATTTCGCTCAGGATCCCAAACCCAAACAGGAGGCCATGTTCCCCACGTTCCCGAGTAAAGCAGGGCAGGAGAGGAGGAGGCGAAGGGAGACGCCGAACGCGCCTGGACGGGGTCAGCAAGCCGGGGCCGGAGCGGCGGATTTCGGGGCCGTGGACTTTATTGGGATTTTCTCGGGGCGGGATAGGGAGGAGAAGGGTGGTGGGTTTTCGTTGCGGATGGTGTAGCATCGAAGAGTTAGGACATAACGATGCGTGACAAGGCTAGAAGGGAAGATTTATCCCCTAGGGTAACAGTACACAAATACCATCAGACAGGGGAACGCACATAGCCACCAAATATACCTCATTAAGTTATCTGATATTTATATATGCAGTATCATAACCAAGAAAGATACATCCGACAGATACCACCACCGTTTCGCTTCCTCCCTGGGCGAGCTCATCATTCCCTTCCCTCCCCGCTCTCTCCCACTTCAGGCCTTTTACCTCTTCAAAAACCAATGAATGATGCTAGTGCAATGCTGACCGAGAGAGAACGTAAAAGCAAAAAAACAAGACAAAATCCAACGCCCTTTCCGCTCTTTGCACTCCATATTAGTCGGGAATCCGACAAAACATCAAATCGGACTTGGCCTGGGATCCTTCGTTCTCCAAAACACATTACAAAGAGCATATTTCGCTATCGGCCGCTGGTGCCGGGACCCTCACCGACACCACCCCTCTCTTCTCCTCCGTCGTCGCGTCTCTAGGGTCGAATTCAAAAATCGAAACTCAACAAAAAGCCAGAAGCCAAAAATCAGAACGCTCCAAAGCCAGCAACAAACCAAGTGAAGCTGAGAACCGTCACGGTACTCATCATCACAGCGACGCTCACGGCGCGCGGGTCAAGACTAGACATGGCTCCACTGCAAGAAGCACATTGGTATCCATCGCCGTTGTCGTGGTACTCCTGTGGCTCGTACAAACCAAAGCTGAAGCCAGAGTACGGGGCAAGATAACCGGGTTCCGGAGTCGCACTGATACCGGTGTCGGCGTCGGCGATGACGAGGGTGTACATTTCGGTCAGCAGCGGGTTAGCGACGTTGTCGGTCTGGAACTGTTTCGTGTCCCAGGTGTAGTTGCCGGTCTTGGTGTATGTCATGTTCTGCGTAACCGTCCATGGCTGTGGTACCTTGGAGCATTTGACGTAGATGTCAATACCCGTCGGCGTGCCCTGCACGTTGGTGTAGTTCCACCCCCAGGTCACCTTGGAGCCAATCTTGTACAAGGCAAGGCCATCTGTAACGGCGGGCGTGACCATTACGACGCCACCGGGCGGAGCTTGGGGATCAAACATGGTGTGCTTGGATCGGTGGGTGGTGGTTCGGTTGCCCGTCATAGTCGCAGTGTGAGAGCCCGTCTGTTTGATACCGCCCGTGTTCAAATTGGTCTGTTGCGGCTCATTGTTCTTGCCGGTTGTGGTGGTTTGCTGCTCATCGGTGCTGTCGCCCTTATTGTTACCCGTGTTAGTGTTGTCCGATGGGTTGGGTGATGGCGTTGGTGTAGCAGAGGGCGTATCTAATGAATCGCAGGTTAGACAGGTGAGTTTTCAATGAGGATATAATGCAGACGTACCGGTCGAGGATCCATCATCCTGGCGGACAACGAGCGAGTCGAGTTCTGGGAGCCACCTCGGCCACGCCAACGCAGATACGGCGGGAGTCAAGGACAGGAGCGCCACGGCCAGTTGGCCTGCAGACAAAGGAGCCTTCATGATGGCGACGAGAAAAGGTACGGATCGGCGTGTTTTCTTTTGGTCGGGGGTTTTCGTGTTGTTGACTCGTGATGATTTGGGGTGCTGAACACTGGTGGACTGGGTCTCAGATAAACTATACTCCTCCGAGGATTATTGAGAATGACCCAGAAAGGAATTCCTGTTTAACGTCGGAGAATTCTGTCTGTGGTGCTGGGCGTCCAAGATGGCCGGGTCGCGGACGTTGTACGGCGTTCGGCAAGGGCAGCCCCTATAACTGGGCCGACCAAAGCGAGGCCCGCGAGAAACGGAAAAAACGAGACGGGCGGCGTGTACACCGGACGAACCGGAGGGAGTCTGCGAGACAGTCAAGGCGAGGATAGGGGTGATAAAAGCGAACGTTCGGACGGCAAAGCGAGCGTTGTTGCCAAAGAAACAGGTTGAGCAAAACGAGGGGCGCCCTTGTTGGTTGGTGGCTCTGGGAGGGAGCAGAACGCAAGAATTGGGAGAGGCAAAACAGACACAACAGCAGCAGAGAAACACGAATTTGGAGCGAGTTGGAATGCACCCAGGAGGTTCCAGGCGCCAGATTTGCAGGATCTTGCGGACGGCACGGCCAATGGCAGGCGCGGGAGGATCGGGCTGAGCTCCAGGCCCAAGCGGCACCGGGAAGACCCTGGCTAGCAAGGTCCCACATGCCGACGGCTTGGCTAAGATTTTGTCTCCAAGCCAACACCCAACACGGGAATTCGTATTTGGTTTGGCGGGGCGCCCGCATGGCCTCACTTTTCACAATTCTACCGTGTACGGCAGCCATATTATTTTTAGCGGCCACAAACACGAGGTCGAAAAGTAACCAAAAAGCTGGATATTCCCAAGCATGTAACCCTCCAACTGCGCTTGCCCATACAAATTCAACTGAAGAGTATTTTCCCTTTCAACAGGCTCACCTTATAAATTATGAGCCCCCCTTCCCGCCTGCCCGCAATCATGCAACTTTAGTCTCAAAGTGTCTCTCACTCCCCGACGATCACGATCACGATCACCACGGCCGGTGTGTTCCCTTCCCCGGTTCCCGTCCGCCAAGTTTAAGCCGCCTCGCCTCCTCCGCGACGCAACGCAACGGAAACGAAAGGATAGAAAAAAGGCACGGCTCGCATCGCTTGAGGTTGAGTGTTTTTGGATTGCATGTTCCAACGGATTGAATGCCCAGCTTAGACGAAAGCGCGCCGCTTGCTCATGGACCGGAACCCCAGAATTGCCTTTCAACCGGTGGAGAAGCGGACGTCGTGAAACCTTTGCCGCAATCCCCTCTTGGAGGGACACTCTTTCCCCATCTTCTGCCTAGCAGCAGTGTTGAGGCCCAGGGCATGTGCCACCAACACCACGCCAAAAAGAGCATTTACGGGTAGGGGCCCGCAAACCGGTAACTCCAATCGTTGACATCGCGGACCCGATGCGGGGGTATTTCTATCCCTTCCATGGATTTAAACAATTTGATGGCTTTTCCAAGTAACTACAGATATCTCCTGTTCTTTCTATTAAAGAGAGGCTCAACGGATTCTCCCGAACCCCCTGCAGTCGGTTCTGTCAATCCCCTTTTTGGCTTGGTTAGTGTCATCTGGCAATATCAACCACAGCACAAAATACAGATTTGTGCAATTCCCCCCAAGAGGGTTTGAATCGAACCACATACCCAAAATTTATTTACCGGACCGGGCACTTATCAACTGGCCCTTGAAATTAGCGGCTCCCAGGAAAATTGGTGTGTCTACACTACAGAAGAGCCAGCCATTTGGTCATCCCGACTGGAGATGACACAACTAGAAACCGAGCACTCCAGCTGAAAATGTAGGTCTCTCCACCCAATATCACCGATAATGCAACGAAGCATCGGCGAAGGAAAGAACCACCTACCTCGAGGAAGCTGGATATTGTCAAAAGGTGATTTATCTATCTAGGTCGCTCTGTTACTTCTAAGTTATCTTGTTCCATGGCTGTCTCTCACCCCACCAAACTAGTAAACTATGTGCTTGGCCGATCTGTCGATACATGCACAGATGCACCTTCCCGTTGCAGTTTCCAGCCCGCTAAGTTTCCCGGGTTCCATTGTTTGGCGGAGCCGCCTAAGCTGCGTATTGGTATCTATGGGAATACAAACGTGAAAACGTGAATGCTCGTGAAGGTGAAAGTGAAAGCAAGAGGAGGGAGTTGCTTGGAAGAGTCTCATCAACATCTCAACATATGATAGGTTAGTCCAATAGCATTGTCTTTTACCATTTGCTGCATCTGCTTCAGCTTCCTCAGCTTCCTTGTCAGGTCATGTCTTAATGACGGGATGGTTCCTCCTTCATGCAGGTGTCATTCTCATACTGTATGTCGGCAGCACCTACCTGATTTTGCCTTACTATACCGTGTTCCTCGTTACGGCCGCCATAAAGGCTTTTTTTTTTTAGCGAGAGGTACAGAGGCAAGAGGTACGGTAGATCCCATGTCAGCTGGGTACCTTCCACTTCTCCAACCAGAGAACTTCCAAACTTGGAACCCATTTTCTTCAGCCTCACTCGATATCTTCGAGGTCGTCGGCCCAGCATGTCGTCGTCCTCCAGCACCGCGGTCACCGTTGACCGGGATTATTTCGATACTCTAGTACGCAGGTACGTAAACGCACATTGCACCACACAGGATTCCTTTATCGGCACCACTTGACGTGGGGTTGGTGCTTGGCGAGTCGCAGTTCACGGTGGTTGAGTGGAGGGGCTAACGAACACCACGACACACCTATACAGAGCTCGGTTTGTAAGCGTTTCCCAAGCAATGCACTGGAACCCATGGGCTAGAAAACGCTAACACAACCGGACAGAACACCGAGTCGCGGAAGACCGGTGCACACAATTCCTCCGTGGTCATCCCACGGGCTGAGTATGACAACCTCATTTTGATCTCGAAACAATATGGTAGGCGTTGGCCGTACTCCTGGTGCGTACCGTGCTGAAGGTTTGTTAACGGCTGTAGCCAATCTCAGACGAAACCTGTTCCGTGGTGGCGTGGACGCAGATACGGTGAATGTAGAACTACGCCTCTCTTTCTCTACTACATCTCTCTCTGCGACCCAAGCTTCTCGGTTCGGATGGTGGCTGACGTAGAGCTCTAGATTCTTAGCCAGGACGACGAGACCATCCGCCAGTCTGGAAGTTCCGCCCGTGTCAAGCAACAAGTTAACAAGAACTCCAACGAAGGTGGAGGCGCTCCCTTGTATACAAACGCATCCACCCCTGGTGGGGGCCGCGGTCACATCCACGGTGGCGTGTCTCTCAGAAGTTCGAACAGCCCGCATTACGAACGGGCCGGATATGGCGGGGATGACGGGGATGAGGAGGATGACAGCGACGACGAGACCGACGAAAACGGCTCGAGCGACCTCGACTCGCCCATCGATGGGAACCCTGGCACAGACGATGTCCAGCCCCAGGAGTCGCGCACTCGGTATGAGCGAGCATGCCTTCGCACGTTACAGCTTTCGGGCCTCGCCGACGGCACGACGCATGTTGAAATTACCAATGCTGTGCGTGGAGGTGTTTTGCTAGATATCTGGGTACGCCATCACGACCGGTCCGCCGCCGTTTCGTTTGTCCGCTCGGAGGACGCGAAGGGTTTCTATGACCACGTCCGTCGGCACGACTTGTACATCCGGAACAAAAGGGTGCGTTTCTGATGCTTGGACTTTGGGATTGATTTGCCCTTTTCTGTGACAGTTGACAACTGATGAACTTGATGAGTAGGTCGAAGTCAAGTGGAGCGACCGCCAATTCGTACTTCCTGACCACGTCGCCAATAAAATCGGCAACGGCGCTAGCCGTAATCTGGTGATACATGGTTGCGATGGCCGACACAAGGAGGATGTCATTCGCGAAGATCTCGACCATATTCACAATCTAGTCGTGGTCAAGATAGGGTTTGTGAGTGGCAACTGTCACATTGGCCTAAATTCGATCCACAACGCCATTTATGCGCGCCAGTGTATGATGAGCCGCTTGTGCGTATATTCGTCAACTGTTTGTTATACTTTTGTTCGAGTCCCCTAAAAACTAACAACCTGTGTAGGCGGTACAAGGGCAAAAAAATCGCCTACGCTGCGGATGAATGTGCACAGCCGTACCACCAAGCCGCCGTTGCCAAACCACGCGACAGTGTAACAACTGCATCCAAGAAGACGGGACTCAGGGGCGTCTCGAACCGCTTCCAGTTGCTGAACCTAGATGATACTGTGGACGAAGAGATTGCCGCCACTCTTCAGGGAAACCAGGCGCTGGAGATTGCGGTGTAGTGTTCAGCTAGTGAGGTGGTGGATAGGGTTGCTATGATATTGAAGATAAAATGTATTTCGTACCACGTCGTTGGACAGAGGGGAAGGCCGCTGCACAATTCCCGAGTTATTTCTCCAATATCCGGTTGGTGCAGTATGTAAATGGCCAAACGTTTCGAAAGCTTATCTCTTTGCAATGACACCTCCAATTATCCTCGGACGGTCAAGTTCCTCGAATTTTTCACCCGCTTGCTCGTTCATGTAGTGAACCTATGCACAAAGATCGAAACATGGCTGTGACGTCATGTTGGAGAGTAAACAGTCAGGAAACGCGTTGACCCGGTAGTTTTTGTGGGGTTGCATCTGTTTGGCCAGACAATTCCTCCGGAAAAAGGAGGAAATGTATGAAGTAAACAAAACAAGATATACAGGGAGTCCAAGACATGACATGAATCATTACCGATATGACTAGGGGAGCCTGAGGAGGTTCACGTTGGCAAGGAGATCGAGACGGTATGATCCAAGGGGGAGCAATAACCAACTACGAAGAGGTTCTTCTCTAATAGTACGATGTGTGTATGGTATGCTGGAGTAAATAGAGTCATTCCAGTTACGATGCGAAGCCGAACCGGCATGCCCCTGAACGTTTTCATCAGGTCAATATATGACAGACATACACGAATATATGTACATGTGTGCAAGTTAGAGGACAATAAACTACCTACCACCCCACCGCCTGATAGTTGAACAATACAGAGATGAAGAAAAAAAAGATAATAACGGAAGTGTTTAACTCTATTGCCGCTCAAAGGAAACAACCATATTTGGTCAGCCACCTAATAACCCCACCACTTGTCTGTCCGTCTGTCCGTCCACCACTTCGCTGTTTTGACTCCCCCTCACCCATTCACAATCCCATTCCTGTTAAGCTCCTTCTCCGCCGTCGAAGAGTCCAAAGCTCATCCCTCACCGCCCGGTATTCGTCACCGACTCCAAATACGAAAACAAGAAACTCCGATCCGCCGGCGAAATAGGTGTCTGGCTGCCACGGCGCGAGGTCGCCGCACTCCCGGCAATAGGGGGACCGGCACTACCAACTCCGCTACCACCACCAGTTGTGGCGGCGCCTGAGCCAGTGCCCTCGGCCGCCCCTCCAAGGGAAGCAAACGATGCGACGCGCGAGCGAGGGGCACTTCCTGACTGGGACCGGGCCTGGTCGTATACGCCTCCGACGGGGGGTTCTCTGGCTTTGCCCTTGGCTCGGCTGGCGGTACTGTTGCTGCTGCCGGCGCGGTTGGCGTCCCTGTTATCTGTACTGGCGTAGGTGGTGGGCGAGGATGTTTGTTGATGATGCTTTTGCTGGTGCTGTTGCTGCTGCTGCTGCTGCTCTTTGCTAAAGAGAGAGAGAAGTAGTTGCTTCTGCTCCGAATTCGAGTCCTTGCGTTGTGGTGCTTGCTGTTGCGGGTGCTGGGGATGCTGGGGATGATGCTGCTGCTGATACGGTTGCTGCTGGTGCTGCTGATACGACGGGACGGATTGGGCGCTAGACGTTGGTTGCGGCGCATATGGGAGACTGGCAGCCTGCGCAGCAACATAGTTGAGTTGCGGTGACCGCTTGGGCTCTTGCTGCTCCATCTGTTGGTAGAACGACCGGTCGCGAGGCGAGGGGACGCCTTGGCGGGGGGCGTTTCGGGCGTCCTGGCGCGACGAGCCCAGCGGACTAAACCGATGCTGAAGACGCCGTAACTGCTCCTGCGCACTGGTGTAGTCTTGGACCTTGCCCGCTTGATCCGCCGCTCCCTGCTTCGGTCGGCTTAAAATCTGAACGGGTCGGTAGGATAAACTCGGTTCCGGGTGCGCTCTTAGGGGTGAACCGCCTGGATCAGCAGCCGGCTCGGCCGTGGAAGTAGCCTTGTACGATGGGCTGGAGGGCTCGTCTTTCCTTGCGTAACCTGGGCTATGCTGCGATTTCGTAGATGGCAACTTGATTTCGTGACTTAGAGGCGATCGGGGACCAGCCTTGCGGAACATGTCCAACAATACCGTTCGATGGTTTTCCGTGGGCTGCGTGTGTTTTGGTGCTGGATGGTAGGGCTCGGACGGCTGCGCGGAACGGGGCGATGTCTTCACTGGGGCGGCGGGTGCCCCTCCGTGCTGTGGTAGATAGTGTGCAGCCACATGGGCGGCTTGAGACGTGGGCGCGTTGGACCATGGCCCGGGCTGATACGGGGACTGGTTGGTGCTCCCCTGCGCAGAATTGGCCTCTTGTGGCGTGACTCCGCGCGATTTGTGCTGTTCGCCACTCTCACGTGGGCCGTTGTTGCCCTTGAAGGCACTCAGAAGCGACATGGCGTGGCCTGTCAGCTGCGCAGTCTTTGCGGCTTGTTGCTGTTGGGGCGCGTGGGCGTCGTTACCGCGGGCATGGAGCTGATTCGAATGCGCTTGGTGACTGTACTGCACCCCATGTTGACCATAGGGGTTTCCATGACGGAGCTGTTGTTGTTGCTGCTGTTGCTGCTGCTGTTGTTGTAGGCCACCCCGCTGTTGGGCGTAATGCCCGGCTTGGCCACCTAGACCGGCTTGATGCGCGGCATCTAGGAGCGCGGGAGTTGGCAAAATTCCCCGAGTTAGAACAGACTGCTGCACTTGCGGCGGCAGCGGTTGTGGGTGCAACAGCACTGGCTCGTGGCGTTGCTGTTGTGCCGGGTTCACAAACGGATTGCGGTCGGAGTGCTGTGGCGCAGGTTGAGCATTGCCCATCACATCTTGACCGTGGCCGTAATATCCGGAGACTGGTGCATTCTGGTAGCCCTCCACGGGTTGTCTCTGCGCTGCGTGGTACTGTTGCGGAGCGTGTGGTTCGGAGGCACCGGTATAAGCGAAGTCTGATGGCGTGTGAACGTACGTGCTGGGTTGTTGATGCGGCTGCGAACTCTGTGACAATGGTATGCCTGCGCTTTTTTGTAAGAGTGCCATCAGTGCCTCTCCTTTCCCGGCGGCCGAAGTAGTCGGGTTCGTTGTCGCTGGTGTTTCAGTCGTTTGTACACCCTGGGTTGGCGGCTGAACCTTGAGAAGGCGTTGCAGTTCCCGAGTTGCACCCTCCAGCGTTTCAATGCCCGCCAAGTTGTTCGAGGGTGCGGCGACTGGTTCGGCTTGACCACCCATCTCCTCTTCTGTAAGAGGTTCCTCCACCGTAGGCTGGACGGCTAGATGATGGACGGCCGGGCTCTCGTCCTTCTTCTTCTGTTGGACTACCCATTTCTTGAGCGGCACGAGAAACGGGGCAACCATGTAGAACTTGTTGGCGTTTGACGCGGCAGCGGCAGCACCATCATCTTGCGCGTGGTTGCCCTTCTTCCTAAAGGCTGGCAGCTCCGAAAGCTTATACCACTCGACCTTGCTGATCTCCTTGCGGGTCTTGGGCTCAAAAACTGTGTTCATGGGGATATTGCGGAACACGTAGAGGCGAATCTGTTGCTCGCGCATGGAGATCTGGATGTATTTGACCTCATCATCTTTGGGCACCAGACCGGCTTCTTTGATGTCGAAGCCGGTCTCTTCATACACCTCACGAATGGCGCAGTCGAGGTCGTCCTCGTCCTTGTTGATTTTGCCACGGGGGAAACTCCAGCTGGCGCCTTTTTTCCAGCCCTTCACCAGCACCGTCGAGTCCATGTCCTCGTTCAGCAAGATGGCGCCGCGGACGGGAACGCGTGTCTTGTATAGCATGAACTCTTCAAACGCGCGCATGTGGTTCTCGGCGGAAAAGGGCGCCAGCAGCGGGCAGTGCTTGAAGATGCGGAGGCAGAAGCTGCGGAGGGTCATGGACGGGAGGGCGGGGTCCAGTGGCCGGATAAAATCTTCGTAGAACCATTGTGCCTCTTCAACTTGAAAGCAGATACGGGCGACGGAGGAGAGGTCCTCTTTGGGGAGGTGGATGATAAACCGGACACAGAGGTCGTCCAACCCTGGGCACGAGGAGAAAATGTGAAGTCAGCATTGGGATGATGGACAAGACACGAGCGCGGTAAAAATGTAGCCTACAATCTTCGAGTTGCATCTTTGTTTCGGCCATGGCGATGTCTTGTATGGAGCATATCCACGATGGCGACGTGCGGTTTGGAAAAGAATCTGCCCAGTGAACTGGAAGAGTACGAGGGTTTTCGGTGGTGGCCCAGTACTTTTTTGCTCTGCCGTCCCTCTCTTCCTCTTCTGTATGCCCACGACAAGCGCAAGCGTGCGCTCTCTTTTTCTCTCACCCCTCAATTGAATCGTCAGGTCGGGTCGCCGCTGAGGCCTTTGGGTCGAAGGGCGGGGGAGCCGACAGCTTGCCGCAGGGTTTCCCCACCAACCCAGCAAGTAATGAGATGCGTCCCAGGGCCTGGGACAGCAAAACAGGAACACACGGCGCGGCGGGCCAATGGGTATGGCGCACGATGCAAACGGGAGGGAAAGGAAGGAGACACGAAGGGAATTTTTCCGAGTGCGGCGGGCGGGATGGTGCTGGATGAGTACGTGTTGGATTGTTGGTTGGGTTGATTCCCGAGATGGTGGCAATCGATGGATGTGTGAGGTCAGGCTGGATTTGGGTCGGTGATGGGATTGATCGGGCTCCTGTATGGCACGCAGGTTACCGCCTGCGAGTCAAAATCTGGCGAACAACTTGCGGCTGGCGACGTGTGCAGACGTGGATGGCACTCATTTGTCCCCACTTCGTGAGAGGCTCATGAACATGAAGCTTGTGTCTGGTTGTTGGGGCGCCAGAAACAAGTAGGGAGCGATTGCCAGCAAGCCGAAGCGGGACGTGGTGTGGCGGGCATGAGCCGAAGCTGTCGCCACAGTCCAAGCTCCACGCAAGCCACATCTCCGAAACTGTGGCGGTGCAGTGCCCCTGCAATCGCGGCCGCGGTCAACCGAGGCCAACCAAAGCACTGCATGGGCGCATGGGCGCGCTAAACCGGCAGGGGGGAACGAAAAAGTGCAGACGGGAGGGCTCCAAGGACGTCATTGTCTAGCGCAAGCAGGGCCCGGTTTGGTGCACCACCAGCTAGTCAGGCATTGGTTTCATGATTGGGGTGACCTGGACAGAATCAGGAGGTCCAATGCCCGAATTGAATTGAAAAAGGGCCACCCCTCGGACTTGTCCCCCGGTTTTGCGTCTCGTCTGCTTATTTTTCTGGCCGCAAGAGACCAGACGACCGGGCAAGGGGATCCCCAGGCCAGCGCCAAAGTGTTTCCAAATCGGGCCTTCGAAGCGCGCGCCTGAAACTGACAAAGAAAGCACCCAATACCGCAACAAATCGCCCCCAATCGCGGATCGCAGCAATCAAACCTGTTACCGCCACGGCCCCAACAAAACCCGGGCAACGGTTGTTATAATATCGACCTCGCTGCTCTTGGCCGCCCGTCTCACTGCGCTCGTACTCTCTTTCACCAACACCACATTTGACCACCCACTCTCAACGGCCTCGTGTGGGATCAAGGAAGCCGAAAAGAATTGCCCACCATGAACGCCGCTGTCAACATCCTGGGCAAGCAGGCCCTGAAAAGATATGGCAAGAAGAAGCCCAACTCGGATGTAAGTATCTGCCTCGCGTGGTCAAAATGCCTAAGAGGGAGGGGCATGTGAAGTCTGGAGCTCGGTTCTAATACCCCATCGCAGAACCCCTACATGGAAACAGTCACCATCGAGAAGAACGGCAGGACAAAGACGAAGAGACGGGAGAGGCCTATTCCGGAGGGCCTGTCGAAGAATGATGCCAAAATCCTCCGCAGGGTTCGGAGGAGGGCCTACCGCTGGGATCAGCAATTCCACTGCTGCTGCTTCAGCTTCCGCTTTGGCTGGTCCGCAATCTTGGGGCTCATTCCTATGTAAGTCGTTTCCCTCTCCGCCTACCTTTATGCTGCAGATGGCTAACCATGTATCAGCGTCGGTGATGCCCTCGAAGTGCTGATCTCGCTCTCCATTGTGCGCACCGCCTCCAAGGTAGATGGCGGCCTGCCTAAGCGCCTTTACTCCATGATGATCACTTTCATCATTCTCGACTTTGCTTTTGGTTTCATCCCGGTGCTCGGTGACGCCGTCGACTTTGCCTTCCGCGCCAACACGCGCAACGCCTGGCTGCTCGACTCGTACCTGACTGAGAAGGCCAAGGCCCTGCGTGAAGGCGTCGTGAAGGACGAGGAAGAAGGGACCAAGGTTAGCGTACCCGCAGAATTGACGGTATCTCCGCAGGATCGGGACGTCGAGGAGGGCATCGAGCCGATACGGGAACTGGAACCCATCGGATCTGCTCCCCCGGCTGCTGTGCCGCCGGCTTGGACGCCTGCGCCGAAGGTTGGTGCCCCACCGTTGTCCAGCCGTAGTTTGACGGGGCGACAAGCGCGGGATCCGAGGGAGAAGAACTAGAACGAAGGGTTGTCTTTGGTGGCGTGGCAAGCGTGGATTGGAGTTGTCGCAGCGCGACGCGATAATATGGAAAGATAGATGGCGTTGATGATAATGCTGGAAGCGTCGGCGCGGTGAGAGCGTGGGCTATGGCGTTGATTTTGCGGATACTTACTTCGGGGGGGCGTTTTTAATATCTGCTCAACTTCGACTCGAGGGTCATAGATTTTCAGTGAATCGCTTCCTATTTTTCTTCTCATTTTGATGCGAACTGTCGGTCAGCTAGTCATGCATCTTCGAAAGGATGCTTAAACCCGAGAATCTGTGAAAACAGTGCCGTCCCGTTCGTTTGAGTCAAGCTCTCCAAAGGTCCACAGCTCTGTGATTATGTTGGGCTTATGTTTAGATGACAAAATGGAACGGTGGAGGGCTGCTTCCTTTTCAAGCTCGCGAGTCGCCAAGGTGAGCGACCAGGGATGAGCTCAATTCGGCAGCCGTGTGAGCGATCGAGGCGCCGAGACGCGAAGAACACCCCGCTGGAGACCCGGGGAAGCAAGCAGTGCAAGGACAACTTTAGGGGAAAAAATCGAAAAGGGAGAAGGCAGATTTATGTCTGAGGCATAGTTAATTATACGAATAATACAACGGTTAACGTTAACATTTTACCGGCTGACATCTGAGTGATAGAAAGATTGAGGTCCGACTTAACTCGAGAGGCGCATTGTCCCGCCTGGGAGGACGCGTTCACAACGTGAAGCACTTAAAGTGCATTTTATTCATACTGTGTAGTGGGGCTGTCTTGAAAACCACACCACTCAATCCGGCTCGGCCGAAAATCTGATAAATGCGAGGTTTAAGCCGACAAGGGATAAGACTTCCACAACGCTCTTTCGCAGGGCTTGGGTGGATTGATGCCTGGGGCGAGTGAACACACGTAGGGAAGACAAGAAGGGGCTGGGCCTGCTGGGGTGTGAGAATCGCAGCGACGCCGCACTTGCCAAGGGCAGCAAACGGGTCCAAGTCGCGTCCGACGCGAATCCCTGCAAAGTAGGCGCACTTTGATCAAGGTGGGCCGTGGAGACCGCGTGCAAACCTGTTGCATTTAAGAGTCGCGCCTCCAGCTTCCCTCCTCCTCCCGACACATCCTCTGTTGACAACAACTCCCGATCCACGACTTTCACATACAACAGCAATTGATATTCCCCAAGCATCAGAACTCCTCGTATCTTTTCTTGCGACATTCAACCACACCATTCCCGCCACATACCACACACACATTCAAAATGACTGCGCAGGTCACTCCCTCAAAGCAGGTTGGTGCCCCGCGTCCCATACCCCGACGCGTCGAGTCCACGTTAATTAACGCGTTACCAATGTCCAGGCTGTCTCTGCGATGCAATCCCTAAAGATGGAGTCTCCCGTCAAGAAGCTTGACTTCTCCGCCTCCAACAAGGAGAACGCTCCTTTCGACTCCGACCTCGCCACCCTCGAGGCTGAGATTGACGCCAACCACAAGCCAACCACTGTCGCGAAGAAGGAGGAAGCGCCCAAGCCCTCTGTGGCGGCTACCATCAAGGCCCAGGAGGCGGACGAGCCTCTCCTCCAGGAGAACCCCCAGCGCTTCGTTCTGTTCCCCATCAAGTATCACGAGGTACGTAGCGCCACCCCTGTGTCAAGACACAGAATGAATGGGTCAAGGGCTAACACAGGTGACGTACAGATCTGGCAGATGTACAAGAAGGCCGAGGCTTCCTTCTGGACGGCTGAGGAGATTGACCTCTCCAAGGACCTCCACGACTGGAACAACAAGATCAACGACGACGAGAAGTACTTCATCTCCCACATTCTCGCTTTCTTCGCCGCGTCCGACGGCATTGTCAACGAGAACCTGGTCGAGCGTTTCAGCGGCGAGGTCCAGATCCCTGAGGCCCGCTGCTTCTATGGCTTCCAGATCATGATGGAGAACATCCACTCCGAGACCTACTCGCTCCTCATCGATACCTACATCAAGGAGCCCGCCCAGCGCACTCACCTGTTCAATGCCATTGACACCATTCCCGCCATCCGCAAGAAGGCCGACTGGGCTCTCCGGTGGATCACCGACGAGGAGTCCACATTCGCCCAGCGCCTCGTCGCTTTCGCTGCCGTTGAGGGTATCTTCTTCAGCGGTGCCTTCGCCTCCATCTTCTGGCTCAAGAAGCGTGGTCTCATGCCCGGCCTTACCTTCTCCAACGAGCTCATCTCTCGTGACGAGGGCCTGCACACCGACTTTGCCTGCCTCCTCTTCTCCCACCTCAACAACCGCCCCAGCAAGCAAGTCATCCAGGACGTCATCACCGATGCTGTCCGCATCGAGCAGGAGTTCCTTACTGAGGCCCTGCCTTGCGCCCTTCTCGGCATGAACTCCAACCTCATGAAACAATACATCGAGTTTGTTGCCGACCGCCTGCTCGTCGCCCTTGGCAACGAGAAGGTGTACCGCGCCACCAACCCCTTTGACTTCATGGAGAACATCTCGCTCGGCGGCAAGACCAACTTCTTCGAGAAGCGTGTCGGCGAGTACCAGAAGGCTGGTGTCATGGCCAGCACCAAGAAGGTCCAAGAGGAGGTTGAGGAGACGAAGGGCGAGAACGGCGGTGACTTCACCTTTGACGACGACTTCTAAACGGTTGTCTCTTGCGTTTCCGTCTTCTTTTCTCTCCCCAATACCCCTTATCTTGTAATTGATACTCTTCTCATGGTCTATTTTCCTTTGCTAAGTGCGGAGTCTTCTCTCGCATAGAAGCGGCAACGCGTCGTTGGCCTACCCGTCCAGCCTCGTGAGACGAGGTTTGGATATTTTCTTTTACTGTTCGCATCTGTATATCAAGATAATGCTGCCCGGGCGGGACCGTGTTGGCAAAACGGCGTTTTTGGGCGTTCTATGGAGGCACTCTGGGGTTTATGGGGTCTTATGATGGTATGCGGCGGGGATGATGCACACAAACATATTTGGCATGTATGAGTAGATGCTCATGCTAGGAATACAACTGAATCTGAAAGCTGTCTAGCACTGTAACAGTGACCGTGGTTGAACTTGTATTCAATTGTTTGCAGAACGTTTATGTCATACCTATTCCTATCATCCTGCTTAAAGCTCAACTATGTTCCTAACGGGAGGGGAAGACTAATGAACACTGGGTTTCAAGACGCTTTGTTTCATTTATCCCACTTGGCGACTAACTGCGTAGCCAACCAACCATACATACCAACACCAAACCCCCCTTCTTCCATCTCACTTCTTCCCCTTCTTCTTCTTCCCCTTCCCACCACCTCCTCCTCCTTGCTGCGGCTGCTGCTCCTTCCCACCAACCGCCGGCGTCGCCGCTCCACTCCCACTCTCCCCAACACCACCACCACCCCCCGCAGGAACATCAAGCATCACTTCATCCCCTCCAGCCCCAGCCCCGTCCCCAACAGTGACAGGCACACCAGCCATTCGTCGACCAAGGGTCCCAAGCATTTGCACCAGGCGCGAAACCTCGGCCGCTTTGGAGGTTTTGTATTTGAGGGTTACGCCTGTGGAGGGGTCGAAGGTTTTGAGGATGAGGTGGCCGCGGGTTGGGGTGGTTTGGGATGAGGAGGCGGAGGAGTCTGGTTGTGATTGTGGGGGTTGGGATGGTTGTGATGGGTCGGAGGAGGAGGGTTGTTTGGGTTTGGGGAGGCGGCGGGCGGGTTTGAGGTGGTAGCGGGTTGTTATACGGGTCTGGGGGGGTTGGGGGGGTGGTGTGGGGGGGGGGGGAGGGAGGGGGGAAGGGGGGCTGAGGGGGATGATGGGATGCAGCT